>NC_050606.1:4350484-4370484 GCF_013368585.1 Megalops cyprinoides
CCTTTTCAAAAGCCCTTGCAGTGGCTCAGTCAGGCTTTTTCTGTCTGCAGGAGAACCACCAGAGGGTGAACATCTTCTTTGATTATGCCAAGAAAACCAAAAACACAGCCTGGTCCTACTTCCTGTCCATGCTGAACCGCCAGGACCAGTTCACTGTCCACATGGTGAGTGATGTCATTCCTGACCCCTGACCTCTGACTGTTTGCTCTCTGTGACTCTTGCTTGGTGGGGAGTGCTCATTGTGGATTGGCTCTGTCCGTGTAGAGATGCTGTGTCAGCACTCCTGTATCGCTGCTCTGTATTGGCACAGTGCGTTTGTTCTGGCTGTTACAAACAGATTGAGCCGTTATTCTCCTGGAATCTCCCTGTCTTTTGTAAAGCGATTACTTTTGCTTCTGTGCTCTCCTTCCTCTGCTGAGGGTCTCGAGCGGGTGACGCTGCAGGCAGGGGAAGGGGTATATCCACTGACCCAAATGGACATTGGTTTTAATCCCTGACACGGCTATTCAGACCTAGAGCGGCATTGGTTTTAATACCCTGCATATCCACTCAGACCCAGACGGACTTTGGTTTTAATATACTATACGACGATACAGGAAGCAGACATAGGCTCTGTAATGAGACTAAAAGGAGGTTCATCAATTTGCATTTAGATTGAAACACTGTCTGTGCTGTTCACGAAATGGAGAAAGAACTCATGAGAAATACAATTGTGACTGAGAACAGAAATTCTCATAACAGCTGTCGGCTTATATTGTCGATAACTCTGTTGTTGAGTCATATTTGGCCCTTCGTCCTCAGACCTGGTAAGTGTTGCACCTGTACTTCAAAGGGAAGTGTCAGGCAATTTTGTATATGTTCATGTGCTGTTTTGCATTTGGTGGTCAGTGACTTAATACGGATCATCTTGTGTCCAGTAGGTGGCAGCACTGTCTATGATCTTTAGAACATTGCCAGACACTATTGCTTGCTTGATTTTAATACCGTAATTGGTTTATATTAAAAAGACATGGCATGTTGTACAAGTGAAATGACATCCTTATTTTAGAGTCAAATGAAAGAGGTGTGTTAAGGTTCTCTGCAGCAATAAGACATCCCATCATTTGCCTCTTCCGTCACCTGTGTGTCCTCTGAATTCAAGTGTATTACAGGCTCTGGTAGACACAAAAATTGTCATGCAAACAGAACTAAATTCATTTAAAACATTAATTTGAATGTCGATCTCATAATTGGCTATATTCGTGGATAATGCTAAGTGCATTGTTTAGCAAACGGGAATATTTGGTTTATAAATAACTGGTATAATAAATATAAATTTTATAATATAAATATACATTTTTTTGTTGTTGTCTGTTATGAACCGACTTATCTTGTGTCATTCAAAATAATGTACGTCAGTATTAATGTGATAACTCGTGGGATTCATTTCAATAATTTCCATGTTTAGTATTTCAGTCACAGTTAATTGTAGCTTCCCGCTCTGTCCCTGCATGCTGCGTTTGGTGTCCGCTGGCACAGTCTGGCCGTGTTGGCGGCGCGGGAACGGGACGTGACGAGCTCACCCTAAGAAGGGAGAATGCAGCCGATGGCACGAAGCCGGCGCCGGTCCGGCACACCCTCGTAGCCTGCCTGCCACGGCAGGGCCTATCTGAGCAGGCTTTACCCCGGCTTTTCTCACCCTCCAGTGACTTTGCAGCTGCGGAAGCACGGGGCGGGGGGGGGGGGGGGGGGGGGGGGTGATGAGCATATCTTAGTGGCTGCGGCAGCTTTGAAATTGGTTGGATTGAATCAATTGAAATCAAACCTGAATTTTTTGACCGGAAGCTTCTCTTTTGTTGGGGTAAGGTAATACAGGACTGTGTTTGTTCAGTTTTACAAACTGTTCTAGTTAGCAGTATTTAATATGGAAGAGAAATTTGCTGGATAGATTCACAGCACGACTAGAAAAAGGTGTGTACCCCACACAGGTGAACTATGGTAACAGAAGTTTGCTTGCATGCTTAAATGGTGTTAGTTATATAAGCCATAGAATTTTTTTTCATTTCCCCAAAATTTCAAAACATGTTGTTCTTCCAAATGGGAAAATTTGATAATCATTTATGTCTCTACATGATTGTTTCTTATATGAAAATAATATCACCATGTCTCATCAGAAGCTTTGCCAAGAGCAAAACAACAAAGTAATGAATGTATTCAACCCATTAAGTAATTGCTGACTGCATAATCTAAGAAAGTACTTTACTGTTTCAGGCAGTAGCATGTCTGAAAACAGACATCTGCTAGCTTAACTCCCATGACACAAAGCGCTGATAGCCTGGCTGTGATTGGGCAGTATTGTCCTGCTGATATTTATTACAATACACACTGTTCTAATAATTGTCTGCTGGAACACTGTGTATCTGAATTTGCATCAGAGGTCACTGATTTTATTCACGTTTCACTGATAAAACACTTGTTCATTTTTGATCATAATGTTAAATCATCATTTTTTTTTTATTTAGGTTGTTTGACACCCCTAATTAAATTAAAATAAAACTGAACCAGGACTACATACTGAAAGTGGATCTTTGCTAAATAAAAAGGGGTGTATTAACAGTGTGGTAAAGGCAGGTCTCCCAGACTAAGGCATATAGGATGGGTATAACGCTGTTTTGTGCAAAAAGAAGTGATGATTTTCTGTGCTTATTTCCATATTTAAACTGATTATATTATAGAAGTGGCCACATGTGGCTTTTTTCCCAATATCATTACGTTTACTTTGTTTCACATGTAAAGGACATAGTGGAAAAACCAGATTAATCAATGCTGTGACTCACTGCAGTTTTAAAGAACATCACCTGTTAGCGTGACTACAAGCAAGCGGCATCTGTTGCCATGGTAGTAGCCAATGGAATCCAGCCTATTCGAAAGGAACAAGGGAAAAATGCTCCGTGTCCTTGGCTTTTTAAATCTCCCTTTATTTTCCCACTGCTACGAAAAAAGATGCAGCATGCCCCGATGCATTTACAGCATAAATAGTTGAATAATTTTCCTTTGTACACCTTGTTCTGTGAGTACAAATTTCCGCTGAAAGCCAAACTCAAATGCATTTGCGGAGAGGGTTTTTTTTTGTTTTTGTTTCAGAGCTGTGAATGAATTGAAGAAGTAGGCTGTGGGGATTTGTAAGCCATACAGAGTCATAATGCTGAGCACTGACGCATGCATCTGTCAGGGAGGGCTCTGTTTACTGCCCGTTATGTTACAGTGCCTGTTACAGAACCACAGGTTTTGGCTGATCCCAGATCAGTGAATTTCCCCTCTCATCCCGCGTCTCCTCCGTGAAACCTCTGGAATGGGTGAAACGGGAAAGCCTGGCCCTTCGCTGTTCCCCTCGCTGGCTCCTGGGGAGCCTGCAGACGCGGGAGTCGGTGGTTTGGCGGAAGCGACCTTTGACCCGAGCTCTTTGTCCTTCCAGGCGGCGAGGATTATCGCTAAGCTGGCTGCTTGGGGTCGAGAGCTGATGGAGGGCAGCGACCTCAACTACTACTTCAACTGGATCAAAACGCAGCTCAGCTCGCAGGTGCGTGCCCCGCTGTCGCTTAATCCCGCCACCTCTGCCCCTTCTGTCACGTGCGACACCGGCGTTACACAGTGGCGGTTTTTCTGGTTCTTTTTTTTAACTCTTTATCCCCTTTGTACCAAATAAGTGACAGCTGCCGTGAGGCTTTGCGGAGTGGTGTATCTCAACAGAGTGAATGTTCTTCTTATGAGCATTCAGAAAAGGAGCTCCCGTGGTTTACACGAAGTGATGCATGTTGTCATGTGGAGCACAAAACCTACAGCTCTGGATAAAATCTCTAATTCCATTTTAAATTCTCTCCTCAGGGTTTCATTGTTTAACGATTTATATATCTTTGTTGTCTAACTAACCATAAACTTTTTGAAAAAGAAATGGGGAAAAAAGGCAATGTTTCTTTGTTTTAATCTTAACAGTTGTAACAGTTCCTGATTTCCCCCCCCCCCACCCCGATTGGTCCTTTTGCCCCCCTCTCTGATTGGTCCGTTTGTTTGCCCTGCCCCTTTTCACCCTGTCAGTATTGGCTGGTTCCAGTGAGGTTCCTGCTCTTTGCTGTGGTGATGTTATTCACTACATGCCGACCCTCAGCTCTCTCCTCATGGCCTCAGCAGACCCTGCAATCCCCAAATCACACAGAATACGCGTAAATTCAGAATAATCTTAAATTTTACAGTTGCTCAACAAAATAACCTACTCCCAGGGTGGCTCCAGCTAGGTGAAAAATGTTACTGGAATGTGCTAAATTAGTACAACACCGTGTCAGATTGGTCCTGACTGTTATGTCAGAGGTCAGTCAGTCCATCTGTGTCTCTCATCTGGCAGAATGCATTAAGCAGACAAGAGAACACTCAGGTATGAAGATTGAGGGACAGATATAGCAGGAAGCGTCCGGCTGACCCCACAGTCATTTTATCTCTGTGGCCCTAGAGGAGTTGCTGATCAGCGGTCAGAATCACAGGGCGTTATTTTTACCCCAGCGGTCTGTGCAGAACGCTGTCTCGGGGAGGTCCAGATGCCCTCTGCAGGAAGTGGGAGCTGTTCTCCGCATTGCCCTGTGATTTCATTTGGAGGTATTTCAGGCAGACAGCTGTACATCATTTCCTGTGAATGGCCGCGGCAGAGTGGCCGTGGGAGCATCTGTGTGTGTGTGTGTGTAAATGAATGGGCACATTGCTGATGAAATCCTGCACCCTGCGGCAGACTGGGCTGTCTGAGCCTGTGTGTGTGTGTCTCCCAGCCATCTGAGTTCAGAGCTGCGAGCGAGGAAGTGTGTGTGCAACTGAGTGCGTGTATGCTAGGACGTGCAAAAGTCTCAGATCACCTAGCCAAGGTTGTCCTGTAGAGCGAAAAATCCCACTCAACCGACTGTATCAATCACACTTTAAAATGGAATCTGTCTGTCCTGTCCCCTCACAGGTAATGATGCCTGTCTTATTACAGAGATTTTGTACTTAGATTTACATAACCAATCTGTTACATATTATCCACGCATTTGCATGTATATATAGGTGGCAGACAAAGTCATGGATGCACCACGTAAAAAAAGGACCTGTGCCTTGTGCCTGCCTGAAAAATCAAATGACTTTACGTAAGAGTAGTGCCCCTGTTAGGATTCAAACCTGCAACCTACTGGCATGACTCCCCAGCCACTATACTGCTGTGCCACAGAAAGAAAACTGCGCCTTTGTTTTACCCCCAACGATTTTTTTTTGTTATCTGTTGTCAGAAACTGCGGACATCAGGTTCAGAAACAGGAAGTGTTTCTCTGGCGGAGGTAAGCGCGTTCTCACTGCCTGACTTACCGTGTGAGATCTGCACTGAAGGTGTTCCCCCGCTCCTGCGGTCTGCACACTGCTCTCAAACCCACCCCTCTGCATTCTGCTGCATCCGACTCCTCCCGGGGGGGTCTCTCAGACATCAGCGTCAGATAAACGCACAGCGCTAACTCTTCCGCTCTGACGGCACTGACCTCGTTACTCTCATCGCTGCCCCTCTCCCCGGTTTTCCTGTCCTGTTCTGTGTTCCCGGGACTGTGTGTGTGTTGGCCCACTTTCTCACCTGGTACGCTCTTTCATTCCTCTCAGGTTTGCCTTTGCTGAACTCTCTGTCGAGCCTCTGCTTGTCTTCTGCCCTTGGTGCCGCCTGGCTTTCTTCTGCTCTTTGATGTGGCTCTTGTCTGAAGCAAAGCCTTCTAAAGTTTCCTCTTGTCACAGTTGGGTATGGTGTGATTGACATGGTTGTTAGCATGGTGCTAAATGCAATACCTGATGCTGTGTATTAGCCTGAGCTCCTGTGTTGGAAAGTAGATCATGCATAGGTAAGTGGACCCTAATCCTGTGTGATTCTTGTTCTGTTGTTCCCTCTGACTTCAGACACGGTGTCCTTTTTATCATTCACCAGAGGGGCTGCATCGGGTCAGGGGAAGGGGGGCTTGGTGCTTCTCATGAGAAACGAACATTGGCATATTGCTCATCATAATGAAAACATCCTTTGACATTTTTGCGGTTGGTGGAGGGGAAACAGCCGCTTGTTGAAAGATTCATGAACGGCCAATCGGAGAGTGTGCACTTTTCTCCATCCTGACATTCGGGGCGATCGTGCCTTTACCTTGCTTTGGAGAGGAACAGATCAGTGGGGGTAATTAGCCCAGAGAATGATTCTGGGTCATTAGCTGTTTTTTCCGAGGTGAAAAAACCCCAAACATGTCAGACTTGTCAGATGTAGCCTTTAAATCCAGGCGCTGAAGCCTCCCTCTGGTCACAGGCCCCTTCAGTTGCTCTTCCCCTTTTATGACACGCGCAAGACTCGTTTAGCCTCAGCTGCTGATTGGCTCCTGTTTATTCCAAGTATGAATGAATTCACCCTTGAGAGATACATCTTTATTTGATGCAGCCTGCTCAAAAGAAATCAAATTTATTTTGTGTAATGGCCTTCGCAGTTGTCGCAGAGTACTTGTGAACTACCCAATCAGAAGTTTGGATTTTTTCAACAGTCTCTGACATCTTGCCACTTTGTCTGAAGGACAGACATGTTTTTGAAATTCAAATTTAACATGTTTTTTTTTGTCAGGCAAAGATAAATGTAGCCGTGACTCATTTTTTAAGTGTCCCCCCTTGTCCCTTCAAAGGGTTTTAGAGCTTTTCATTAATTCACCTGAAAAGGGTGGAATTTAGATATTGTTAAGCCCCCGGGACCTAAGTGACATGTGGTCTCTGGTGTTCAGAATGCCTTGTTCATGAACAAGGTCTCACACAGCTACAAGGGTCCTTAACATTATTTCGATGCATTCCTTGGTTCATGAACTTACAAGCTGTGTGCCTGGCTGATAATAAAACTATTGTGGCCCAAAATAATATTTTAATAGGTCTGTGGTGCATGGAATGGTACATATGTGTGCATTAATTGTGGTATGAAATAATGAAAAAGAGACTAGTTTTGGCATGCTTTGTCTTGGCTACTGTGTTGGAACACCAATTTACATTTTTGCATACCTGTTCAGGTCAGGTGTTTTATGAGGGGATATTTCTAAGGTTGCATTTTAAATACAAAAGCTGTGACACTGACTGGCTGAATGCTCTGAGAGGCTGCTCTCTGATTGGCTGATTGTGGTGAGAGGCTGCTCTCTGATTGGCTGATTATGGTGGGACACTTGTCTCTGATTGGCTGATTGCGGTGTACTGACTGCTTACTTCCTGGCTGACCGCAGTTACAGACGGTGCACTGGCTGGCTTATTTACCTCATCAGTCTTTTAAAATTGAGAGAGCTTTTCTACAGATTTTTCCCTCCCATGTCTCTTCAGTCCGGGTGAACCGTGATGGATCACGGTAAATGGGATGGTGTCTTTTTAAACTGAGCTGCGGCCGATGAGGCGGTGATTTCCCTGGGCAGAGTGACTCACGCCGTGTCCGCTCCTGTCTCCCCAGAGCTCGCAGTACGTGCAGTGTGTGGCCGGATGCCTGCAGCTCATGCTGAGGATCAATGAGTACAGGTTTGCCTGGGTGGAGGCCGACGGGGTCAACTGGTGAGCCCGCACCCCCTCCCGCTCTTCCACTCCCGCAGGGTACACTGGGAATAGTGCTATTTTCGCCTCTTCTGTGTCCCTCAGTTTACACTGGGAATACTGTTAATACTGATAAAAACATTATATACTGATAATGTTTTACTCGACTGTAATTAATACCTCACGCGTAATCCATAACAAGAAGAACAATAACGGAATTTTTTTTTATGTAATATTCTTCATTGAGACATCTTCAGATGGTTTTAATATTTTCCGTTTCTTTTTTCCCACTCTTTATTTGTGGTTTTTGTAGTGTATTTCCACATTGTCTGGAGATTTTACTCAAGATCCTCTCCTTTTGTTTCACAGCTTGTTTTTGTTAGCTTGTTTCTGTATTTTCCGTAGCCGTGTCTGTGTTCCTGGACCTGTTGCAGTCAGTGTGGTGTTGTGCCGTTTCTGCAGCATCACGTCGGTCCTGAGCAACAGCGGCTTCCAGCTGCAGTACCAGATGATCTTCTGCGTCTGGCTGCTGGCCTTCAACCCTCAGATGTGTGAGAATCTGCGGCGCTACAATGTGGTGCCCGTGCTGTCCGACATCCTGCAGGAGTCTGTCAAAGAGAAGGTCACGCGGATCATCCTGGCTGCCTTCAGGGTGAGCGAGCGAGGGTGTGTGTGTGTGTGTGTGTGTGTGTGTGTGTGTGTGTGTGTGTGTGTGTGTGTGTGTGTGTGTGTGTGTGTGTGTGAGTTAGTGTGAGTGTGAGTGTGAGTGTGTGTGTGTGAGTGTGTGTGTGTGAGTGTGTGTGTGTGAGTGTGTGTGTGTGTGTGTGTGTGAGTGTGTGTGAGTGTGTGTGAGGGTGGGTGGGTGGGTGGGCGTGTGCACACGTGCATGGCCATGTTTGTTTGTATGGAGGTGTGTGTGTGTGTGTGAGTGTGTGTGTGTGTGAGTGTGTGTGTGTGTGTGTGTGTGTGTGTGTGTGTGTGTGTGTGTGTGTGTGTGTGTGTGTGCGTGTGCGTGTGCGTGTGTGGGTGGGCGTGTGTGTGTGTTGGTGGGGGGTCATTGTTTGTGTTCACGTGTGGAGAGGCACGTCCTACCATGTCCTCAAGGGAACATGCAGATTAGACGGTGAATTTTCCGATTTAAAGAGACACATTCACCTCTCATGTGATTTTCCTTCATGGGAATTTTTTTTTTTTTCATTTTTCCTTTTCATTTCACCTAACCTAAAAAAATAATACTAGTTTCATACTAACAACGTGTGCAGTTTCATAAAACACTTACTGAAGTGAAAGGGAAGGGATGTAAGTGTTACCTTGCATTAGCTGTGAGCAGGGACTCTGCTGCAGTGATTGGCGCTGCACTGGGATCAGCACAGCTGCCTCTTTTGTTTGCCCAGATGCGCTGATGTGCAGTTAACAGGTTCTGCGGATTGTTGCTGCAGACGCTGCTCCCGTGCACAGTGACACGTGTTGGATTCTGATATGTAAAAAGGCATTGTGTGAACGGAACTGCATTCTGCATTCCCTGGCTGGTACGGCCCCCCGGAGTCTGCCTGCTGTTTGCGGGGTACGGGATGTTTGCAGGGAACAGCTTGTTTTTGGGGAACCGGCTGGTGCTCCCTGAAGTGGGAGCTCCGTCTGGGGCGGCAGGACAGGTGGCCAGCTGGGCTGTCAGCTCCGAGGTACACAGCCGGAAGGAGGAGCGGGTGTTTACACCACACTGCACAAAATTCAAATTCAAAATAATAAAATTAACTAACTTTTTTTTGTCCTGGTACGGAACGCTCGTCTCTCAGGGGTTCGTTAGTGTGGGTTTGTGCTTCGCCCGTGTTAAGGAGTTTGTCGTTGGGTCTGTGTTTTTAGGGTACGTTTCACCACTCGGATGACCAAAGCGTGAGATACGCCCCCATTCCCTCTGTGGGGTCGTTCCATCACTGTTATCACCCTTTAACACGTATGTGCAGTGAGAGACTGAAAGGGCTGTATGGGAAGAGGTTCATGAGCTGTGAAGTGATGTGATTACACTCTCCTAACTCCCTGACACAGACTAATACCATGAGGAGACCAGGGCCAAACGCCGCTTCACTTCCACAGCTGAAATTCTCCTCCACCGTCCCCTGCTGGCCCCTGCCAGTCTGAATCCCTGCTTCCTGTGAACAGCCCACACCCAGTGAGCCACAGACTTAGACTCCCACTGCACCAGAGTAGAGAGCGCCTTCAGTTCAACAGGCTTCGTTAACACGACAACATATTCAAAAGGTTGCCATAGCAATACAGTTATAGACAATGCTGTCATAAGATGTGCAATAATAATACATATTTGAAAGGGTACATTGGAATTCAGAAATGGCTACAACTGAATGAAGAAAAGACTTAAATTAATTAATTAAATTAAGTTAGAACATATAATCTTCTGGTTTCAACCTGGGTTCCCCATGTACTTTGTCACCCTAATGTCCACTTGAATTCACCTGTTCTGCCACCTGTTTGTGTGTTCTCAGACTCTGTCTTACTGACATTAGTTTGTGTGCTTATGAGGATGGTTCCAGAAGTAAACTATAGCACATACGGTGTTTCTCAAAGTAAATTGTAGGCGTGCCTCAAAAAAACAGATTTTTCCACCAGAAATAAACCAAATCTGGTACTTGAATGAATAAACTGGTCCCTTAGCAGTATCTGCGCTAAATAAACTCTTCCGGCACTTCAGTTAATTTGGCATCGCATCTGTGCGCTTGTCAAAAAGGAAGCAGTAGACGGAATCGCTCTCCGGCTAAATTAGTTAATTGCATGAAAGCTTTGATAGGGTGATAGTGGTGCAAATAACCTAATTAGGCGCTGCTGAAAGCAGTGGGGTGGAGTAATGACTTCCAGTCTTTCTGCAGGGATGGAGGCGAGTGCGGAACCCTCACGCCTTAAACTCCTTCAGAGTTTGTTTTCCGAGGGTGCTGCTGCTTAATCTAGCACAGGCGGTCACGACCGGCACAAACGCTGCTATTTCCTACGCTCTGAGGTGGAAGCACGGCTCGTCACTGCTAGGGAGGAGTTCAGGTTTTCAGCCGTAGATGCTTACAGGGAGACAGGCTGAGATTGCAGACCAGTCAGGGGTGTGTTCTGGCCAAGGCTGAATGATTGAGGAACGATGCTCTGTCCATGAGCATGAGAAGAAGTCTTGCGTCTAAGACCAGTTGAGGAAAGATCATTGGCTTTTCCCTGTTGTCACAAGGCGTGTCCATTGTTCTACTGTGTAAGCACAGATGCATATACAGACCTTATACTTGTTAGCTTGGACCATTTTCACTGGGTTAATTCTAATGTTACAGACTCGTGATTCAGATCGGATGGTGTCATGTGGTTTTGATTTGGATCTGCTGATGTCATTGGGTCATTATTTCAATCGGCTGAAGTCACGTGTTAGCATTTGGATTCGAAATGATGCTACAGGGTACTGATTTAGATCTGATGACGTCATAGGGTTGTGATTCGATCTGATGATGTCATAGGTCCATGATCCGGTTGAGTGTGAACAGCACAGCTTACACCCGTCCAGCTCCGGCCTGTGGGACTTGTGTGTGTAATGGTGGTGTCCATGGTGTATGTTGTAGTGATCTAATACACTCGGCCCTATTGTACTTCAGCATTGCTATGCTTTATCGTGCACCACAGGATAAAACCTGTTGGATCCCGTTTAATTTCAGAAATCCGTTTGCCGGGTTTCATGAAATGTTCCTCTCACTCACACATGCAGTATACAGGCTGGATGTGCGTGAAGGAGGAAGCTCGTGTGCTGTTGTGTGAGCCGTTTATGGCTGGGGGGGGGTCGGGGATGTAATATGCAGGAGTGGTACAGCAGCTGTACCAGGGCGGCGGAATTATCCAGGCCATCTGGAAAGGCCCTGTTCAGCCTGTGTGTCCTGGGGCTGCTGCCGCGTCTGAATAATTCAGCCCGACTCGCCCTTTGGCTTCGGGGGACCAAGCGCCTGAATAGTGCTGTCAAAGTCACTGCCGTGAATGCTCAGCTCCTGTTGTGCTGAAGGTGGTTTTTGTGCGAAAGTTACATGCACACCGTAGAGGTCGGGCCATTGTTCCTGTTCTCCTGTTCACTTCCGCTGCCATTCTGTCATGGTGTGTGTTTTTTTTTTAACTGTTTCAGAAATGATTCGATCACAGACAATAACATTTACATTTACATTTATTCATTTAGCAGACGCTTTTATCCAAAGCGACTTACATAGGTTACAGTTCTTTACAATGTTATCCATTTATACAGCTGGATATTTACTGAGGCAATTGTAGGTTAAGTACCTTGCCCAAGGGTACAGCAGCAGTGTCCCAGCGGGGATCGAACCGGCAACCTTTCGGTTACGAGTCCTGCTCCTTAACCACTATGCTACACTGCCGCCCAATAAGTCACTGATGTGTTCCTGTAGCCTGCAGAGCAAACTGATATGTAATAGAGGATTCCATTACATTAATACACATGTTGTCATTTAACAGATTCTGTTATCCATTTATATAGGTGCTAATACTTAATCTTCACTCTGGAAAGTAGCGCCCTCTTTTAATCATGATTCAGCCATGCCTGAGTGTAGCTTTCACTGATGCGTTAAGCCTTGTGGGCATCAGGCTAATCACAAAGGCTGCATTTCCTGGTGCTCTTCTGTTTTACCTGGCCTTGCCAAGAGGTGTCTGTGACTGGCTGGACCGAAACCAGTTAGACACTGGCGGTTAAATACAAGCACAGTGAATTGGCAAAATGAACGAATCTAAATGAATCGGCAAGACCCTTTTAGATATGCATATCTTGTCAAGGGACATCAGTGAGGTGAGCTTGTAGACTTGACATTGTGGCACTAGTAGCTTGTTAGTCATTTTCTCTATGTCATGTCATGATTGGCCAAACTTTGTAATGGTGTAGTAAGAAAGGCATGTACCATGTATCTGAACTGCAAGCCACTGTCTTCTGCCTATCATTCATTTTGCGAATAAAAAAAAAAACTCCTTTCCTACAACTGAGGAAAGTCAAAGATAAAAGATAAACTTTGTAAATATGTTGTTTACCTTTGTGGGGCATGAAACATTTTCACATACATGATACAGTTTGTTCAGTTAAATTTAAATGACAGTAGTTGCTTCTTTAATTGAGAGATTTTCAAGACTTTAAAAATGGTTACTCCTAACCACTCCAAGGCTTACACCTTATCACCCTCAGCCATATTCTACGCCACTCTGTGTCCTGTGCCCGTATGTCCTACGGTCGTTACGATTGCACTCAGAGGACCCGAACTTTGACAGAACTGTAATTACGTTCAGATAGGTCCTTCGTGATGTATGTGGCAGAAAAGGGTTTTTGGTGTGGCAGACTGATCAGGCTCGGCGCCTGGGGACAGCACAGAGGGGTGCAGTTGCAATCCACAAAACGTCATATCTTACAAAAAACAAAAAAATAAATACTGTGCAGACATTGGGATTTAAGGAGACAGCTGGGGGTGCGCTGAGGTCCGTCTGGGGGTGCAGTGCACCCCTGGGCACCCCCACAGCGCCGGGCCTGAGACTGACGGGTCATTCGGCGCGCGTCTGACCCGCAGAACCTGCTGGAGAAGTCTGCGGAGAGAGAGACGCGGCAGGAGTACGCCCTGGCCATGATCCAGTGCAAGGTGCTGAAGCAGCTGGAGAACCTGGAGCAGCAGAAGTACGAGGACGAGGACATCTCGGACGACATCGCCTTCCTGCTGGAGAGGCTGGGCGAGAGTGTGCAGGACCTCAGGTGAGAGCCTGCCGCCGGATTGGCCCGTTTCAGACACGCCCTGCTTTTTTACATTACGTTACATGACATTATTATATGTATTATATATACATTATAGCATTTAGCAGACGCTCTTATCCAGAGGGACTTACATCAATTACAGGTTTTCACAATGTTATTCGTTCATACATTAGGCGTTTATACATGAATATTTACTGAGGCGATTTTGGGTAAGTACCTTGGCCAGGGGTACAGCAGCAGCGCAATCCAGCAACCTTTTGGTTACGAGTCCAGATTCCTTAACCATAATTCTACACTGCCGCCCCATACCTGTATGGCTATCACGCTGTTTTGATGAGCAGATCTGTAGATTTTTGAAATTTAATTTACCTCGTAACCATGAAATTAATGCTTGCAATCGACTGTGTCAGATGATAAGGAGTTTCATAGCATTGCGTTGTCACCGGTGGTTAGCATTCTTTCTACACCAGCTGCTGTTCTGGGATAACCTGTGAATATCATTCTGTCTGTCTTTATATTAAAGTAAGAAAGGGGAATTTAAGATTCTACTGTGTCTTGATTCCCTGAGGCCTGAGTTCTGATCTTGGAGCTCCTGTACTCTCCTCTCCCGTTGCAGCTCGTTTGATGAGTACAGTTCAGAGCTGAAGTCTGGCAGGCTGGAGTGGAGTCCCGTCCACAAGTCGGAGAAGTTCTGGCGTGAAAACGCCGTCCGCCTTAATGAGAAGAACTATGAGCTTCTTAAGTAAGTCTGTCGAAAGGAGTCTCAGTCGTGCTGCAGTCTGCAGAGTCTCAGTCTTGCTTCGAGTCTCAGTGAAGGTGCAGTCTTATTCTCATTCATACTGCAGTTTTCTACGTCTAAGTCAAGCTGCAGTGAGTCCAGTTTCACTGTAGTGTGAGTCTCAGTTGCAGTACAGTTTGAGTGTCAGCCAAGCTGCATTTTGAATCAGGCTACATTTTTAAATTTGAGCTTTGATTTAGTTCCGAGAGTCTCAGTCTTGCTGCACCGTACATTAGTTTAGTGAGCCTTATTTTGGCTTTGAGGGGGAGTCAGGTCTGCTTCCTGTAGCTCTGTAACAGCCCGGCAGCAGGTTGGTACCATTGTTTCTGATGCTGGGTCTGTGCTCTATTTTGGGCTGAGAGGCAGATCTCATGAACAGTTCTGCTCAGGGTTAATGCATTTGGCTGTGATTACTCACCCTTGACTGGCATCCTGTTGAGAGTAAAAACAGCCATAAATTCCAGCCTCTTCCCCTCTCCTTCATAATGAGATCCCTCTGTTTCTGGCTGTGTTTGAACCCCTATATGGGAGATACGTCAGTCATGCAGTTGCTTCGTTAAAGAAAGTCTGTCGAGTTTCTCCCTGACTGAAAACTCTCCTGCGTGACTCTGTCCGGACTCTGGGGTGACCTGGGGTGAGCGACACGGTTATTGTGACCGTGTTTTTTCGTTGGTGTCTGTCGGCAGGATCCTGACCAGGCTGCTGGAGGTGTCGGACGACCCCCAGGTCATTGCCGTGGCTGCTCACGACGTGGGCGAGTACGTGCGACACTACCCTCGAGGCAAGCGGTAAGGAGTGACGCCCGACAGCGTGTACACCTGCACGTGACTCCCGTACATGACCACACTTACACCGTGAGCGGTCCCTCATGTAGTTAGGGTTGCCACCCGTCCGGTTTTAACCTGGACTGTCCGGTTTCCAGGCTATATGTCTGGGTGTCTGGTTATGATTGTCATTTGTCCGGTATTTGCAATGTTCTCTCTGGGGGGGGGGAAACAAGCAATAAAATCATGTGGTCAGGTCGTTGACTTTAAGTGTGTTATTGCATAGGGGTGTCCAGGTTTGGCTTGTTGAAAAGGTGGCAACGCTACATATAGTTCGTTACATCAGGTTACATTACATTCATTTAAGAGACTCTCTTATCCAGAGCAACTTCCAGCACAAAATAACAGTTGTGTACATTGTATCCATTCAAGTTGAATGAGTAGCAGTGTCAGACCAAATCACTGAGCGTGAGCATAACACCATTCAAGCCCTACTACTAGTGAACTTGTGCAACCTGACTAGACAAGGGAAGCCAAGTATACTACCATACATCACAGCCACTAGGTCACAGAATCCAAAATGCAGCATGGTACTACATATACTACATAAAATACTACATAGAATAAACAGCAAATTCAAATCTCAACACCTTTTATTGACCAGTAGACCATGGCCCAGTGTTTGGTATGAGGTGGGGAGAGTGGTGTATGGTCTGTGTGTTGTAATCACAGTTTCCTCCCTGTCCCTCAGTGGGAGTGATACCAGCCAGAGATCACTCTCTCAGACTCGGTAAAGATGCTGGAAGTCGGTGCAGTCCACGAGACGGCAGACATGGCCTTAGACGAGAGACTCGTTTCTTTCACAAGCCGCAATTATCTCTGTTGAGCAGAGAAGACGGAGATGCACGTCGTACGGGCATTATCTCATTTCCTTTCTGACCTCACTCTCAGGCCGAACAAAACGTTTCTGCTTAAAATAAATCCGACTGATGTTTCTGCGATATTCCTGTGTTTCCATTGGAAACCCGCTGCCTCAGAGGTTGTTCCGCAGCCGTGAGAATGCATGGCTATTTTCCTCAGCTCATTCATGTTTGCATTTGGACTGAAGTAGGAGTCTGAGATTTGAGTCTCCTCCTGGAGTGTAGAGGTCCTGTTAAAGGGGGACAGGACTGAGAGGGAGCCACGGAGCCCTCAGGTAGTGAAGCGATGATTCCGCTGGCTGACACTGAATTGCCTTTTCTTTACTTTGAGTGTGGTTTCCATTTGGTTCCCTTTTACTCATTTTCAGGCTGTCAGGTTGCATTGTGACCTTTTGTTTTGAACCCCTCTCTGATTGGTTGTTGAAATGAAAGATGCATGATGGGTAATGACCCTAGTCTGTTGGCCTCTCCACAGGCAGTGAGGTCGTTGCCTTGGCTCAGATAGAGCTAGACGTGTAAAATGCTGACTGGAACAGTGTCAGTTACAGATTCAGGTGTAGGCCAACTGTTCCCAGATCAGTTCAACCCCCCATGTAAGACTGTGCTGCACCACTAGCTTTAATTGGATGCGAGTGTGAGCAGTCAACCCAGACTGCAAGGAAAGCCAGTTCTGCCTCACTCAGTGTACTGCCTGAGATGCACAAAGATGCAGGCACTCAAAGGCCTGTGGGTGGGGAAGCTGTGCAGCATAGGAGCACCATGTAAATTTCACCTGTGCTCAGGTATGGAGTTGGGGACAGTCTGACTTGGAGGCAAAGCCTCTGTTTTGTCTGCCCCCTTACCCAGCCTCTCCACAGGGACTTGCACACGAGCCATCTGTCTACCCACAATGCCTCAGCTGAGTTCTGTGACACTGTGCCAGAGGTCAGAAAGGACTGGCTGGCAAACTTAGTTTTTGTTGCTTGTTCACCTCGCCACACTATTTCAGTTTTCCGTTGGGGGAATTAACGACAGTTTGGCTTGATTTGTGTGCCTAATATTTAAACCCAGACAAATGCCCTGTCTCCATTGTTGAATTTTCAGCTCTGCAGAGGGGGAGAGACAGCTGGACAGACGTGGTAGATGGAGGCAGGAGAGGGTTGGAGCGAATTGATTCACACTATAGAGGGACACCACTCTCTCATGTGGGAGATCTCTCAGTTTGAGGGACAGTGTAATTATACGCTCTGTGAGTAAGAGGGACTGCCTCACTACAGGGAGATTGCTTCTCTGCGGACAGTCCCGGTGGTGTGAATCAGTCGGTCTGTGCGTGCCCGTTCACAGGGGTACTCCAGCGATTGCTCTGTATACCTGCTCTTGTTAACAGAGGATCGGTCGCAGGTGAGAGCTGGGTGTAATTTCTGGGTTGCACTTGGAGATTAGGTGCGATTTCATGGTCGTCACCCCCACTCCTGGCTGTGTTTAAAACAGAAATCACTCTGGACATAAAGGTAGAGTATACCTCTCAGGCGATTTCCTCAGGGACTGCTTGACGACCACCCCCTTCACTGTTCCGCCGGCCCTTGTTTTGTCGACTACTATCCCCAATACCGACGCATTTCTGATTAGAAATGCAACGAAAGAGTTATGATTATTAAGTAAATCTAAACTCTGTAGGAAAAAAGTGATCAGCTCGTTTCTCGTGTTTTCTGTCATTACTCTCCCAGTGGGAGCTTACAAAGGCACCTCATTCTGTACAGAGACACTGAGCGTTCTCACCAGGACCGTCCCTGTGTGTCAGCACTGGGCCTGAGCCGAGGGGCTGGGGGAGCGAAATGGCACGGAGACGAGGTGGCCAGTGCTACTCCCCTCAAATGCACGTCAACCCGCACCCTTTATCATGGGCTGAGAGGCGCTAGCGGCTTGGTAATGTGAAAGGGATCACTGGTCCGAGATCAGTCTCCATCCCTCGCGGGTTATAGCAGGAGATCATAACGGCTGCCTCTCCGCCTCTCCGGGGCCTGCTCGTGGACAGTGTGGAAGAGAAATATGAGCTCACAGCTAAAATGGGAGGCGAAGTACTGTGTGTGTTCAGCCAATAACAGACTAATGGTTCTGTGTTAGAGTAATAGAGAGTGTAGCTGCTGGTGTGTTCAGGCTCTGTGTTAAAGCAGCAGCGTATTTTGTTGAGAGCGTGTTGAGGTTCTGTGTTAGAGCAGTTGTGTGTGTAGTTGGTGGTGGGTTCGGGGTCGGTGTTGGAGTAACTGTGTGTGTAGTTGGTGGTGGGTTCGGGGTCGGTGTTGGAGTAACTGTGTGTGTAGCTGGTGGTGGGTTTGGGGTCGGTGTTGGAGTAACTGTGTGTGTCACTGGGAGCGTGTTCAGGCTCTGTGTTAGAGCAGTTGTGTGTGTAGTTGGTGGTGGGTTCGGGGTCGGTGTTGGAGTAACTGTGTGTGTCACTGGGAGCGTGTTCAGGCTCTGTGTTAGAGCAGTTGTGTGTGTAGTTGGTGGTGGGTTCGGGGTCGGTGTTGGAGTAACTGTGTGTGTAGTTGGTGGTGGGTTCGGGGTCGGTGTTGGAGTAACTGTGTGTGTAGCTGGTGGTGGGTTCGGGGTCGGTGTTGGAGTAACTGTGTGTGTCACTGGGAGCGTGTTCAGGCTCTGTGTTAGAGCAGTTGTGTGTGTGTAGTTGGTGGTGGGTTCAGGGTCGGTGTTGGAGTAACTGTGTGTGTCATTGGGAGCGTGTTCAGGCTCTGTGTTAGAGCAGTTGTGTGTGTGTGTGTAGTTGGTGGTGGGTTCGGGGTCGGTGTTGGAGTAACTGTGTGTGTAGTTGGTGGTGGGTTCGGGGTCGGTGTTAGAGCAGTTGTGTGTGTAGTTGGTGGTGGGTTCGGGGTCGGTGTTGGAGTAACTGTGTGTGTCATTGGGAGCGTGTTCAGGCTCTGTGCTGGACTCTGTCGTGACTGGCGCGTATTCTGTGTTTCAGGGTGATCGAGCAGCTGGGAGGGAAGCAGCTGGTGATGAACCACATGCACCATGAGGACCAGCAGGTTCGCTACAACGCCCTGCTGGCCGTGCAGAAGCTGATGGTGCACAACTGGTGAGATCTGCAGTAACGCACTACACTACACGCTACGCTGAGCTGTGTTCCACACCGCGACACATCATACATTACACACTGTACGCGTGTGCGTGCGCTACATGCTAAACACCACACCCTACAACACACTACACATCACACACTATGCACCATAATGCAGTACAAGCTGTATAACGCACTACACCACACAGCCCACACCGTGCTCCACATTACACTGTGCTACATGCTAAATGCCACGCACTACACCACACTACACACTGCTCAATATCCAGAACTCAGTCACACACTGTCATACGCACGCCACCACCTAGGTTATGTAATGTGTGTTTGAAGAGTGAAGTGCGTGGACCTGTTATGAATCCGTGCTACGCAAAAATCTTTGTTGACACGGTGTTGAGTGTTATGAGGTTTCCAGCGTAGCACATACATGAGAAGCATGCTACACGCCATCTGTCTGCTGGGGTCGGTTTATGGAGGGGAGCTGGAATTCGAACAGGGCTGAGGGTGCAGAGAGTGAACAGCATCACGTCACTCCTCATCGGGAGCCCAGCGAGCCCGTGGCCAGCAGCAATCAGGCATATGCAAATACATCTGCCAAGCCCAAGCGCTGGGCAGAAAAGGACGCATTAAACTGCACGTCACGCAGGGCGCGATGCAGCTAACAGCTGCAGAGAGAGACCGACCGGCCCGGCATACCGGCGGTGATGAGCATGAGACGTGACCACGAACTGTGTGCTCTCCTCCGCTCTCCTGCTCTCTCCTCCTCCTCTCCTCCTCTCTCTCCTCCTTTTTCCTTTTCTCTCCTCTTCCTCCTCTCTCCTGTTTTCTCCTGCACTCTCTCCTCCTCCTCTCTCTTGTTCTCTCCTCCTCCTCTCCTCCTCTCTCCTGTTTTCTGCTGCTCTCTCCTCCTCTTCCTCCTCCTCTCTCCTGTTTTCTGCTGCTCTCTCCTCCTCTCCTCCTCTTCCTCCTCCTCTCTCCTCCTCTTCCTCCTCTCTCCTGCTCTCTCTCCTCCTCCTCTTCCTCCTCTCTCCTGTTTTCTGTTGCTCTCTCCTCCTCTCTCCTCCTCTTCCTCCTCTCTCCTCCTCTCTCCTCCTGTTCCTGCTCTCTCCTCCTGCAGCTCTCGGCTCTCCCTGGTCAGTCACGCTTCCCC